>NC_056726.1:794313379-794316634 GCF_019279795.1 Protopterus annectens
ACACAGTCTTCCCATCCTTCTTGCTCCAGACCATAGTCTCTCTGTCTTCCCAAAAAGGGAAGAACCATCATAAGGGGCGTTGGTAAAAGATGCCCTGAAGGGCTCCGAGAACTGACATAAGTGGAGCCAGCTGTGGCACCGGATAGCAAAGCCTGACCCCGCCACCCATGTGGCTCCCTCCGTGGCACTGGAGAGCAAATGCATAGATGCGTTGGCTATAGATTTTAGGGTGGCCATTCGTGCATCAAACATTTTCCACTCCTCTGCCGACATGGACCCTGGGGTTGACTCTGACTTCCTTGACCAGATCTCTCTGGAGTCATACAATATGCACCCTGTAGTTCAGCGCCTTCGACATTTCTCGACTCTCGGTCAGGTGGATGGACCGTGGAACTCTCCCGGGTGAGTTCCTTCTTGGTGGCCACCGCCACCAGCATAGCATCTACAGGGCACCAATTGTGACAGTGTAATTTGTCTGCGGGAGGGCTTAAGATCTTGTCCGGGCACGTGGATATTGGCTCTAAGGTGTCCGGCTCCTTCCATGCCCTAGATGTTATCAAATCCATGACTGGATCGGCAGGAGGGGACACCCAAGAGGTAGACAAGCCAGAGCCAAATGCCTCCAGAAACACGGACTCATCAGAGGTTGGTTTTGGGGTGGACCACCCCTCTCTTTAAGGGAGGATCTCCATGATGTCTCCAAAGGAGACATCCTGGGGGGGGTGATCTTGGGGAACCTTCCCCTTCATCCAGGTCCGTGTCTTCTGTGAGGGACTCTTGGGGAGAGCCCAAGTGCCTCCTTTTACATGTATGCTTGAGGGGGGGGGGCTCCTCAGGGGGACTATCTGGGGAAGTCTTGCAAGCAGGTTGTTCCAAGGCTGGAACATCCTGTGGCATTATGGCTATGGGCTGTCCCTGAGAGGGCAAGATGGTCGGACCTGATGGTCGGACCTCCACTCAAGGCCAGGGGGGTCTGGATGGATTTTGTAGATGGAACAGTCACAGGCCTCAACCCTACGAGAACCCTCTCCACCACGTTGAATGCTGAGGTGGAACGGACCTCCTGGGCTGAACTAGCAGAAGCCGCTACCTCATGTAGAGAGTTGGAGCAGAGCCTCTAGGAGCAGAGGCACTGAGGGGAATCCTTTTCTCAGCCAAGCTTGGAGCAGAGAGCACTCCTTCTGATCAGACCGCGATGCTATGACTCCGAGAGCTTGGCTCTGATCTAGTCGGATCCGACACACTCAAGGCACTGGCCGGTGCCAAGGTACAAGGTACCATCAGCGCCGACCCCTCAACTCCGACCGTCCTTGGATCCAACAGCTCCAAAAACGATGGGCGGACTGGAAAAGGAGTGACAGGTCTAAATGCTGGCTGGAAGCCACCCGCTCCAGTGGAAGAAGGCCCTGGCAAGACCACCATCTGGATTTGAGTGCGGACAAATCTCAGCATCATCTTTTCCATCTCTGCTTCAGATAGGCTTCGGGTAGATCAGGAGGATGCGCCGAAGTGGGCCAGGAGAGCTGGTGGGGAGAAGACCTAGGGGGCGACCAGCTAACTAGAACCTCGGGCTCAGGGGAGAACCTTGGGGACCTGAGCCCCCGGTGTAACTGCCTGAAAACAGGTTTAACCTTTGACAGGGGGCCGTCAGGGGAGCCCTTGTCAGGCTAGTCCTTCTTGACCTTATTCCCTTCCCTGGGCCTCTTCGTGGGAGGGCGAGTCTCAGAGGCCGAGGAAGGGGAAGATGAAGCAGCAGCCACTGCTTTCTTAGTGGGGGAAGGTGGGACGTCCATTCCAGCAGTGGAGGGCAACAGGCCTTTGACAATCAATTTGTCCCGCCTTTCCTTAAGTGCTCTGGGGTTAAACCCAGCGCAAATAGGACAGGGCGACTGGAGGTGAGCCACCCCCAAACAAACAACGCACAGAGTGTGGCCATCCACCGGGGAAAGCTTATGGCCGCACTCTGTACACCTTTAGAAACCAGTCTTTGGGGTGTCCGCCATGCCTTAGCTGGTTCAAAAGGAGCACACACACACACATATGCTACCATGAGGAAAGAAAGAGGGGAGGAAGATAGAAAAGCCTACAAGCAAACAAGCTACGAAGTACCCCAAGAAAGTATAGAAAGGTTAGGAGTGAAAAAGATAGGTAAAACAGTCCAAAAAAGTAAAAATTTACTTTTTAAACAACACTACCACAATGGAGCTCAGACCACACTGCTTCCTCTCAGGTGGCAAACGAGATCTGAAGGGAGACCGTGGCATTATGGGTAAAGGGTGGAACATGGAGCTGGGAGCCGTAGCTGGAAAATGCAGCCGTGTTGGATCCGATAAGCATGTGAGGACCCACAACAGGTTGAAGAGTAAATGAAGTAAACTACTTCAGGTCCTCCATTTCACAGTGATTCCTGCACAACCCCTATTTTTGAGACTTTCACACATCTTAATCCCAACGTCTTGATAGTCAGTCTTCACCACATCTACAGATTGATGCCACCCACCTTTAAGGATAGATGCAAAT
The DNA here is from genome assembly GCF_019279795.1 of Protopterus annectens. Taxonomy (NCBI): domain Eukaryota; kingdom Metazoa; phylum Chordata; order Ceratodontiformes; family Protopteridae; genus Protopterus; species Protopterus annectens. Next base: position 794,315,900 of record NC_056726.1, read on the forward strand.
TGCTCCAACCTGAGGAATTATATGGCGCCTCTAAGTGTAATGAATTCAGGTATTTGATGTTTTAATCTCTACTGCCAAACTTTGTGGCTGGTGCATAACAAGCACCGCCCACCTCTTTAGCATGCACACTCATTAGAATATTGGGTCTGGCCACAACATAATCATGCTACAGCTTCACTTTTTGACATACAGCCTATGCTTGGTGTTGGTGAAGACTGCAAGCCTCGTGGTGTCACTCCCCACAGGAGTGGTGAAATGGCATTCTTTGGTCACTTCTATCATCCCTGGCTAACTTTTCCAGCGGCGGCATCATTATTCAATCTTATGTTGAATGGATCACAGTCAGGGCTTCATTCGTCATCACACTGGAGGCAACATTGGCTGTGTTAAACTTAAGCAAAAGCTGCTACCTACAATTCAGAAAGTCTAGATTATAATACTTGGCTTCTTTAGCCCTGTATACAAAATATAAAAATCAGTAATAACTTCATGCTCTACAAGGGGTCAATGCATGCCTACATGCATAAAACAAAAAGTGAAATTTTATCAGTTTCATTAAATACCTCAACAAGGGCAAATCCCAGAATGACCAGCAAAGCGTAGCTAAGAACCCTCTGAAAGAAGTCAGCAAGTTTCTCTTTACAGCCCTGTTAGGAAACAAAAACAAAATGATAAAGATGCAAACATTTTGCTGGAAAGCAAGTGTCTACCATACATTTACAAATCCCATGCCTT